>NC_054477.1:65713767-65719754 GCF_017639515.1 Carcharodon carcharias | reverse complement strand
CCGCACTCACGCTCCCCTTCTCCACTTCCCCACTCACGCTCCCCTTCTCCACCTCCCCACTCACGCAACCCTTCTCCACCTCCCCCCTCACATTCCCCTTCTCCACCTCCCCGCTCACATTGCCTCTTCTCCACCTCTCCCCTCACATTCCCCTTCTCCACCTCCCCACTCACATTCCCCTTCTCCAACCCCCACTCACATATCCCTTCTCCACCTCCCCACTCACGCACCCCTTCTCCACCTCCCCAGTCACGCACCCCTTCTCCACCACCCCACTCACATTCCCCTTCTCCACCTCCCCACTCACATTCCCCTTCTCCAAATCCCCACTCACATTCCCCTTCTCCACCTCCCCACTCACCTTCCTCTTCTCCACTTCCGCTCTCACATTCCCCTTCACCTCCCCACTCACGCTCCCCTTCTCCACCTCCCCACTCACGCTCCCCTTCTCCACCTCCCCACTCAAGCTCCCCTTCTCCACCTCCCCACTCACGCTCCCCTTCTCAAGCTCCCCACTCACGCTCCCTTTCTCCTCCTTCCCACTCACATTCCCCTTCTCCAACCCCCACTCACATTCCCCTTCTCCAACCCCCACAGACATACATCTTCTCCACCTCCCCACTCACATTCCCCTTCTCCACCTCCCCCCTCACATTTCCCTTCTCCACCTCCCCACTCACATTCCCCTTCTCCACCTCCGCACTCACGCACCCCTTCTCCACCTCCCCACTCACATTCCCCTTCTCCAACCCCCACTCACATACCCCTTCTCCACCACCCCACTCACATTCCCCTTCTCCACCTCCCCACTCACATTCTCCTTCTCCAGATCCCCACTCACTTTCCCCTTCTCCAACTCCCCAATCACATTCCCCTTCTCCACATCCCCACTCAACTTCCTCTTCGCCACTTCCGCTCTCACATTCCCCTTCTCCACCTCCCCGCTTACGCTCCCCTTCTCCACATCACCACTCAAGCTCCCCCTCTCCACCTTCCCACTCCCGCTCCCCTTCACCACCTCCCCACTCACGCTCCCTTTCTCCACCTCCCCACTCACGCTCCCTTTCTCCACCTCCCCACTCACGCTCCCCTTCTCCACCTTATTACTCACGCTCCCCTTCTCCACCTCCCCACTCACGCTTCCCTTCTCCAGCTCCCCACACACGCTCCCTTTCTCCACCTTCCCAATCACGTTCCCCTTCTCCACCTCCCCACTCACGCTCCCCTTCTCCACATCACCACTCAAGCTCCCCTTCTCCACCTCCCCACTCATGCTCCCCTTCTCCACATCCCCACTCCCGCTCCCCTTCACCACCTCCCCACTCACGCTCCCTTTCTCCACCTCCCCACTCACGCTCCCCTTCTCCACCTTCCCACTAATGCTCCCCTTCTCCACCTCCCCACTCACGCTCCCCTTCTCCACCTCCCCACTTAATCTCCCCTTCTCCACCTCCCCACTCACATTCCCCTTCTCCAACCCCCACTCACATTCCCCTTCTCCAAACCCAACTCACATTCCCCTTCTCCAACCCCCACTGACATAGCCCTTCTCCACCTCCCCACTCACATTCCCCTTCTGAACCTCCCCCCTCACATTCCCCTTCTACACCTCCCCCTCACATTCCCCTTCTCCACCTCCCCAGTCACGCACCCCTTCTCCACCTCCCCACTCACATTCCCCTTCTCCAACCCCCACTCACATATCCCTTCTCCACCTCCCCACTCACATTCCCCTTCTCCACCTCCCCACTCACATTCCCCTTCTCCAGATCCCCACTCACTTTCCCCTTCTCCAACTCCCCACTCACATTCCCCTTCTCCACTTCCCCACTCACCTTCCTCTTCTCCACTTCCGCTCTCACATTCCCCTTCTCCACCTCCGCACTCACGCTCCCCTTCTCCACTTCCCCACTCACGCTCCCCTTCTCCACCTCCCCACTCACGCAACCCTTCTCCACCTCCCCCCTCACATTCCCCTTCTCCACCTCCCCACTCACATTCCCCTTCTCCAACCCCCACTCACATATCCCTTCTCCACCTCCCCACTCACATTCCCCTTCTCCACCTCCCCACTCACATTCCCCTTCTCCAGCTCCCCACTCACTTTCCCCTTCTCCAACCACCACTCACATATCCCTTCTCCACCTCCCCACTTACAAACCCCTTCTCCACCTCACCACTCACATTCCCCTTATCCTGCTCCCCACTCACTTTCCCCTTCTCCAACTCCCCACTCACATTCCCCTTCTCCACCTCCCCACTCACGCTCCCCTTCTCCACCTCCCCACTCACGCTCCACTTCTCCACCTCGCCACTCACGCTCCCCTTCTCCACCTCCCCACTCCCGCTCCCCTTCACCACCTCCCCACTCACGCACCCTTTCTCCACCTCCCCACTCACGCTCCCCTTCTCCACCTTCCCACTCATGCTCCCCTTCTCCACCTAACCCACTCACGCTCCCCTTCTCCAGCTCCCCACTCACGCTCCCTTTCTCCACCTTCCCAATCACGTTCCCCTTCTCCACCTCCCCACTCACGCTCCCCTTCTCCACATCACCACTCAAGCTCCCCTTCTCCACCTCCCCACTCATGCTCCCCTTCTCCACCTCCCCACTCCCGCTCCCCGTCTCCACCTTCCCACTCACGCTCCCCTTCTCCACCTCCCCACTCACGCTCCCCTTCTCCACCTCCCCACTTAATCTCCCCTTCTCCACCTCCCCACTCACGTTCCCCTTCTCCAACCCCCACTCACATTCCCCTTCTCCAAACCCAACTCACATTCCCCTTCTCCAACCCCCACTGACATACCCCTCTTCACCTCCCCACTCACATTCCACTTCTCCACCTCCCCAGTCACGCAACCCTTCTCCACCTTCCCACTCACATTCCCCTTCTCCACCTCCCCACTCACATTCCCCTTCTGCAACTCCCCCCTCACATTCCCCTTCTCCACCTCCCCACTCACATTCCTCTTCTCCCACCCCCACTCACATATCCCTTCTCCACCTACACACACATTCCCCTTCTCCACCTCCCCACTCACGCTCCCCTTCTCCACCTTCCCACTCACGCTCCCCTTCGCCACCTCCCCACTCACGCTCCCCTTCTCCAGCTCCCCACTCACGCTCCCGTTCTCCACCTTCCCAATCACGTTCCCCTTCTCCACCTCCCCACTCACGCTCCCCTTCTCCACGTCACCACTCAAGCTCCCCTTCCCCACCTCCCCACTCATGCTCCCCTTCTCCACATCCCCACTCCCGCCCCCCTTCACTGCCTCCCCACTCACGCTCCCTTTCTCCACCTCCCCACTCACGCTCCCCTTCTCCACCTTCCCACTCACGCTCCCCTTCTCCACCTCCCCACTCCCGCTCCCCTTCTCCATCTCCCCACTTAATCTCCCCTTCTCCACCTCCCCACTCACATTCCTCTTTTCCAACCCCCACTCACATTCCGCTTCTCCAAACCCAACTCACATTCCCCTTCTCCAACCCCCACTGACATACCCCTTCTCCAACTCCCCACTCACATTCCCCTTCTCCACCTCCCCACTCACAATCCCCTTCTCCACCTCCCCACTCACATTCCCCTTCTCCACCTCCCCACTAACGCAACCCTTCTCCCCCTCCCCACTCACATTCCCCTTCTCCACCTCCCCACTTACATTGCCCATTCTCCACCTCCCCCCTCACATTCCCCTTCTCCACCTCCCCACTCACATTCCCCTTCTCCAACCCCGACTCACATATCCCTTCTCCACCTCCCCACTCACGCACCCCTTCTCCACCTCCACACTCAAGCACCCCTTCTCCACCTCCCCACTCACATTCCCCTTCTCCAACCCCCACTCACATATCCCTTCTCCACCTCCCCACTCACATTCCCCTTCTCCACCTCCCACTCACATTCCCCTTCTCCAGCTCCCCACTCACTTTCCCCTTCTCCACCTCCCCACTCACCTTCCCCTTCTCCACCTCCCCACTCACCTTCCTCTTCTCCACTTCCGCTCTCACATTCCTCTTCTCCACCTCCCCACTCACGCTACCCTCCTCCACCTCCCCACTCACGCTCCCCTTCTCCAGCTCCCCACTCACGCTCCCTTTCTCCTCCTTCCCAATCACGATCCCCTTCTCCACCTCCCCACTCACGCTCCCCTTCTCCACCTCCCCTCTCCCGCTCCCCTTCACCACCTCCCCACTCACGCTCCCCTTCTCCACCTCCCCACTCACATTCACCTTCTCCAACCCCCACTCACATATCCCTTCTCCACCTCCACTCTCACATTCCCCTTCTCCACCTCCCCACTCACGCTCCCCTTCTCCACCTCCCCACTCACTCTCCCCTTCTCCACCTCCCCACTCACGCTCCCCTTATTCACCTCCCCACTCACGCTCCCTTTCTCCACGTTCCCAGTCACGTTCCCCTTCTCCGCCTCCCCACTCACGCTCCCCTTCTCCACATCACCACTCAAGCTCCCCTTCTCCACCTCCCCACTCATACTCCCCTTCTCCACATCCCCACTCCCGCTCCCCTTCACCACCTCCCCACTCACGCTCCCCTTCTCCACCTCCCCACTCCCGCTCCCCTTCTCCCACTCCCCACTCACATTCCCCTTCTCCACCCCCACTCACATTCCCCTTCTCCAACCCCCACGCACATACCCCTTCTCCAACTCCCCAATCACATTCCCCTTCTCCACCTCCCCACTCACATTCCCCTTCTCCACCTCCCCACTCACATTCCCCTTCTCCACCTCCCCACTCACGCAACCCTTCTCCAGCTCCCCAATCACATTCCCCTTCTCCACCTCCCCACTCACATTCCCCTTCTCCAACTCCCACTCACATTCCCCTTCTCCAACCCCCACTCACATAACTCTTCTCCACCTCCCCACTCACGCTCCCATTCTCCACCTCCCCACTCACGCACCCTTTCTCCACCTCCCCACTCACATTCCCCTTCTCCAACCCCCACTCACATTCCCCTTCTCCACCTCCCCACTCACATTCCCCTTCTCCACCTCCCCACTCACATTCCCCTTCTCCACCTCCCCACTCACTTTCCCCTTCTCCAACTCCCCACTCACATTCCCCTTCTCCACCTCCCCACTCACCTTCCTCTTCTCCACTTCCGCTCTCACATTCCCCTTCTCCACCTCCCCACTCACGCTCCCCTTCTCCACCTCCCCACTCACGCTCCCCTTCTCCAGCTCCCCACTCACGCTCCCTTTCTCCTCCTTCCCAATCACGTTCCCCTTCTCCACCTCCCCACTCACGCTCCCCTTCTCCACATCACCACTCAAGCTCCCCTTCTCCACATCCCCACTCATGCTCCCCTTCTCCACCTCCACTCTCCCGCTCCCCTTCACCACCTCCCCACTCACGCTCCCCTTCTCCACCTTCCCACTCACGCTCCTCTTCTCCACCTCCCCACTCCTGCTCCCCTTCTCCACCTCCCCACTTAATCTCCCCTTCTCCACCTCCCCACTCACATTCACCTACTCCAACCCCCACTCACATTCCCCTTCTCCAAACCCAACTCACATTCCACTTCTCCAATTCCCCACTCACATATCCCTTCTCCACCTCCCCACTCACATTCCCCTTCTCCACCTCCCCACTAACATTCCCCTTCTCCAGATCCCCACTCACATTCCCCTTCTCCAACTCCCCACTCACATTCCCCTTCTCCACCTCCCCACTCACCTTCCTGTTCTCAACTTCCGCTCTCACATTCCCCTTCTCCACCTCCCCACTCACGCTCCCCTTCTCCAACTCCCCACTCACGCTCCCCTTCTCCACCTCCCCACTCACGCTCCCTTTCTCCTCCTTCCCAATCATGTTCCCCTTCTCCACCTCCCCACTCAAGCTCCCCTTCTCCACCTCCCCACTCCCGCTCCACTTCACCACCTCCCCACTCACGCTCCGTTTCTCCACCTCCCCACTCACGCTCCCCTTCTCCACCTCCCCACTCACGCTCCCCTTCTCCAGC